>NC_072732.1:101004110-101035761 GCF_026930045.1 Uloborus diversus
ATGGGATTTTTACATGTTACTTAAATTTTATAATCAATATTCGTAAAATAGACATTAACAATATGTTATGTTAGTTTAATATTTAACCTAAAAAACATTTTTTTCACATTTCATAAGTGATTAAAAATCATTCATTTATAAATACCATATAAAGTGCTTAATGTTTTTACATAAATAATATACGTACATAAAATTCATATTATAATAATATAAGAAAGAAAATAGTGGTTCAAGGATACAATGACTATTTAAAGCTTAAAAGTAACAGATTGAAACTATCAGGTGTGTATCAAACATCCAATACTTTCCTTTTTTTTTTTTTTTCAGAAGTATTATGTTTTAGAACTCTGGTCATAAACCATCTTTTGGGAAAATGGGCATTCATGTTCCATCAGAAACAGTTGGAGGGACCTTATGTCATTTAGTTTCTGAGTGAAGTTAATAGATTTCCTTTCAAACCTTAACAGATGAAAAATTATTTTTTTATTATTTAAAAAAAAATAATAAAAGTTTAAAATAGCAAAAAATATAGATGTTGTGATGTGCAGTGTTTGAATGTTCAAAAAAAAAAAAAAAAAAACTTCCTCGGAACATGGTGTGTTGTTTTTCCTTAAGAAGGAAGCAAGGAAAAAGAAATTCAGAGTCGGAATCAGAAAGAAAAGTTCCACCTCTGCAAGACCCCCAAAACCCCCCTTTTCCTTTCCAATCTCTGCAAATAGATCAGTGGATAAGTATCTCTCTTGCAGTCTTAAATATGTTTTCTTTTCTTACATAGAGGTCACCTAAGAAGTTGAGACAGATTTGTATCTGTTCTTAACACGAAAGTGGTGGCCTAGTGTCGCATTTTGCTGAGTGTTAGAAATAAGCAGTGGTTACTTTCATTTTCAGAATTAAGAATTTTGATTTAAAAACCTGAGCCCCAAATTTGACTCCTTAAGTTTTAATCACAACATATCTTTTAGTTTCCAGATCATCATCGTTGATATCCGCAAACATGGGCGCCATTTGTTCGAAAACCTTTTTTTTTATATTTTACAGATTTTTGATAATTTGCAAAACAACATTTCTGTTTGCTCATTTTTTTTTAATGTTCTGAGACGCATATATTTCATTCATTAAAAATAGCACCTAGATTGTTTGTTTTGACACCTAGAAACTTGTACTAAGTGTCATCATGACCCCTAACTTTCAATTCTTATTTTTAACACTGAACTCATGCCCAAATCATACTTTAAAAAGCAACTAAACTCTCAACTACTAAAAGCATGGCAGGAGCGATACGAGGAGATGGACAAACAAATTAAACTTTTCTTCCCTAAAGTAAGCCTCAATAGATACGTTATAGATAAAGGATTAATACAGTACATAACGGGACACGACTCATTTCAGACATATCTCAAAAGATTTCATCAAAGGGGTAACGGGAACTGCATTTGCAGGGATGTGGGAGATGCGGATCATTACGCCTTTAATTGCGAGATCACGCAGCGCTTCCACATCCCTCGTCCACAAACTAAAGACAAATTATGGGCACATAGACTTCTCTCGGATACAGAGCAACGCCGGAGAATCAAAGATCTAATGGAATTTCTTCTAGAAAACGAGGATGAACTCCAGGACACCGGGTAGGTGTAACATCTATTTGCACAAGATCACATCCCAACTCAGTCATTCCCTGTCGCACAGACAAAGCTTTAAAAAAAAAAAAAAGGAAAAAATAAATAAAAAGATTAAAAAAAAATGGAAAAATAGAAAAAGACAAAAAATATGATCTATAGTTCTGATTATAGGAAGTGAAATGTAATTTCTTACAGGTCACCCTATGGGACCGGGGGAAGGGTCCCCCCACTAATCAGATCTTATAATCATTACAGAATATGATAAGACCAGGCCATGACAAGACAGGGGGAGATCAGGTCAAATAGCTTTCCCCATAATCTTATTCTGAAGCTCCACCTACTTAATAAGTAAGGCAAGAGGCGGGCGGTCCTTCCCATCAGGCCTGGTCCAGGCAGCCAACCTCATTCCAATAGTATCCTAGTTTAAAATTGTCCCATGCCAATAGTCATTCCCAAGACCTGAGATCCCCTGAGGGGGCGAGATGGGGGTGTCGTGACTATAAGGACACTAAAGTTTCATGAGGGTAAGTCCCTTACCTCGGACAAAAGTACACCCTTCCCCCCCCCCCCCAAAAAAAAAAAGTAAAAAATCAAAATATCCAAAAATTTAAATGTTGTAATGTCTTATGCTGTTTGATGTTGTCATGTGTAAATGTAAAAAAAAAAAGGGGGAGGGAGGGCTCCCATAGCATGGAGATAGACAATCCGCCCAGCTTCCAGGCATGGTGTCGTCAGTAAGCCCGAGGTCTTCAAGGAAGCAAGTTCCACCCCCATGGAACCCCCCTCGAACTCCCCACCTAACCTTCGTAATTTCCATTGCAGGAAAGTGTTCTCTCATTTTAAACCGAGACCGACAGGGGATCGGCGGGAAACACTTAATACGGCAGTAACTAACAATACTTTATTTTTCAGCAACTAACCCATTTTTTTTCCATTACAGAGAGGACACTCCGGAAATCGGGACTGATCAATATTTTGCTCCCCACATAGGAGTGTCCTAGTGTATGTTTCTGCCGTAGTGCATAAAATGTAGTAGTGCATAAATGTATTAGTGCATTTTTATGTTTAACCCCCTTCCCTTACAGGGAGCCATGGCAAGCCAAAGAAGTACGGGGAGATATCCCGTATCTCATGGCGAGCAAGACTCACACACTAAGGGGTAAACTCCCAGCTGGGTTGACGCCCAGCACGGGGGACCTTCCCCGGCGCAATAAGCACCAAGACCGTCCGTGGCTTAGATGACTATCGACCGTCGCACTCAGCCGTGCAGGGGGCCCGCTACGAGGAACCCCCGGACGGTGGAACCTAAGGCTTCTAGCTAAGTGGTGGGGTGTGTGCGGAGAAAAGTACAGATTAAAGTTATTCGAGATTGACATTTTTAATAAATTACTCATTAATGGCTGGAGAAGAAATGTTTTTACATTATTGTGAAGAAAAGTACTAAAAGCAAGGAAATTTCAATTTCTAAAAAGGGGGGGATGACCCCCCCCCCATATGGGTGTTTTTGCACCCAAGAAATCTGATAATATCACTATTCAGTATTCAACATGGAAAATAATTGCCTAATTTTTTGAGCAGTACTTTGCATCATGCTGTTTTATATGTATAGTTAATGCACGTAAATGTAGTTGATGGGTGTATGTTTTGCCTCCTTTTTCTTTCAATGAATCACAGCTCTTTAATGAGATATAATTCATATTGTACCTCACAGACTGTTGAGTTCAGACAGCAATGGGTCCTTTCTATGCTGCACCAGGGTTTGAATCATATTAAAAATCATACATTAAAATTTAAAATTTGCCTAATATTTATGAACTTTTTAAAAAAATTATAATATTAGCACAGGAATAGATTTAAATTAGTACAAGTTTTTATTTTTTGTTTATTTTTGTCAAAATCAATAAAAAAATATTTGCAAATTAAAATGATGCCTTACTTACCATGTTTCATAAAGTGTTAATGAAATTATGGTGATCACAGAAATAAATATATAAAAAATACCCTTAAGAAATAATGATTTCGGAAAATTTTATTATTGTCAAACAAAAAAGGTTGACACTCATAGAAGAGCATTACTGAATTAAATAATAATTATTATAATTTGAATCATTGCCTCATAAAAGTAAATGAAGTGGAGTGCATAATAGCAATAGGATCATTGCTATTATACATACTTATAATAAATTATAATTTTTTAAATTCAACTTTAAGTATTAATGCTCTTATTGATATAAATCTGATTTTCCTTCGATTTTGTTTCAATGAAATCTAATTGTTTAAAACCCTGTGCTGCACTGATGTCCAGAAGGATTTCACCCAATGCCAATTGGGTGTACATTTTTCATAATTAAGTGCTTAAAAATTTGTTATGAAAGCTCATTTTTTAATTGATCAAATAAAATAACCTGTAGTACAAATATTTTATTGTAGCTAATATCATGTTTCCCTTTTTGTACTTACCATATATGCCGAGTGTGTCAGAAGCTTGTTCACATACTTTTGGTGCATCCTATATTATCTTTCCTAGAATGTATGCAGTGGTATTATTCACGGAAGAAGGGGATGCTCCAGCGGTCATTCCGGAGAGCTGGCTCCTACGGGAAGGAACAATGGCTTTTTGGCCAGATAAAATATCTAGCTTTGGCCTTGACAGGCTGGTTAAAAGAAAGTCGAAACCAGAAAGTGACTGGACCACATTTCCGATTCGCACGCTAGAGAAGGGAATCGGTAAGTTTGTTTTATTAGATTCCTAATTAAAAAAATAATAATTAATGTTGTTCAGAATGTTGAATCAATTTCCTTTTTTTTTAAAGTATCAGCTGTTCTTTCAAGCAATTTGTTTTTTCGCAGGTTCTTATTTGGAAGCCAGGCAAATGTGCCATTTGGCAGAAGAGGGTTCGGATATTGCGTTGCAACAACAAAAAAGGCGCAAAAAACCTGTTGCCAAATTTCACCCAGAGGAGACCTCTGAGGAGGATATGTTGCCCTCAAGCCCCCCCAAAAAAATCAAAAAGGCAACCAATAGCCTGTTAAAGCCCCCAAGCTTTTATGAAGGGGAGAAAAGGTCTTCCCAAGAAAAAGGTAAGCATTATATTGTTAATCCTAGTTATAAAAATGTTATTTTGTATTTGTAAGACTAGTGAGTAATTTTTCCCCTCTCCATGTAATAGATTACTCTGGCACATCTAGTATTATCAAGGAGGTTGAAAGGAGATCTCAGGAAATAAGTAATCATTATGTTTGCAACTATTGTTATAAACTTGTTTAACTAATGTGAGACTTGTGAGTAATTTTTTCCTTCCTTCTGAAATAGATTCTGGGACATCTTTTTCTGCAGAGGTGGGGAAAAGCAGATCTTCCCAAGCAACAACAAGTAATCATTAAATTGTTGACTAGAGTTTATTAACTGTTTATTTTATTTGTGAGACTTGTGAGTAATTTTCCCACTCTCCCCGAAATAGAACCCAGTACATCCTGTGCTGCAGAAACAGAAGAAGGGAATGAATACTGCCATGGTAATATTATATATAATGGTTGCTACATACTGCCATGGGCAGGTAAAAAGGCAGTAACTGGAAATTTTTCATTTAATTTTTTTGCATTTTTGTCATCTATTGTATGTTACCTTTATTGTACAATCTTCCTTTAGGTTTTTCTGTATATAAAATTAATACATAATCTAAAGAGTTTCTTCAAATATCTCAAAACTCGTTTCCGCAGATACTGTGGTTTATCTGCCCACGGCAGAATAGTTTTAGCGGGGAAAGATTAGCTCACTTGGAGGGAACTCGGTACAGACACCATAGTTTAATCCCTATTTTCAGAAACTACTAAGAACATTATAGAACAGAAAAATTCCCGAAATATAACATCAGGTACAGTTGTGCATGCGTGCCTGTTTTTCTTCTGTGATTAAACAGAAATGTATTATGTTGTCTGCAAAGAAATATTAAATAGTTGTTTTAAATAATTATTGTGAACTTACCTTACAGACTACCAATTTATGTATATTTTTAAAAATCAAATAAAGTATAGTTTAGAATAGCTCTATCAACTGTCAAGAGGACCTTGTTGCATGGATTGCTGTTGCATCTGTCATTGTCTTAGAAACACTGGGTGTATTTTTTGTATAGATGCCATCAATGAGGTAATGAGACTTATGTCATATTATGGGATTTTTTCTATTCTGTAGCAATTTTAGCTTTGAAAAGAATAGTTTTCATGATTTAAACAATTTTTGGTCAAAAACTTGTTGAGAACAATTAAAAATAGACCATGATGTCTCTGTTGATTTTTGCCCAAAATGAGCTCTTAAAGAAACCCTGCAACAAAAAATTTCTTTGTAACATGCTTGTATATTTTAAAATGCTTAGGTTTTGTTACCTGTAGGACATTCAAAAAGGAAAAAAAAATAATAATAAATAAAATAAATAAATATGATGCCTGAGTATCCTAAATTTATGAATCTTTTCTAGGTTTTCATTATATTAATGTACTTAAATAGTTGTTTTAAAAATGACTTAATTAAGGCCCCAAAGAGGGGGGGGGGAGGCATATCAAGTTGAGAAGTTAGTGTAGAAATGTAATGCAAACCCATGAATTTCAATTTCTTTTTTATTTTAATGTGTGTGATGAAATGATACGCAGATACATTATATGCAGAAATCTATGAGGTTATATAATGATAATGTTTAGAATGAAATAACTAAATGGCAAAAATATAGTTTGGTGTAGTCTTTTTGTTAAGAATAAAGAATTAATTTTCCAGTTTCTAGAAATCTACTAATGTATAATGACTCATACACTAATATTAATTTCTCCAGGAATTTTGTAAAACATTTTTTCAGTTGAAAGATTTTTGTTTTCCAGATTTAGCTGCTGTAAATAGGAAGCTCAGCTTCCTTCAACAGTCAATTGAGTCACAAGGCCACTTGTTGGCCTTAATTAACTCAAAACTGGACCAACTGCTAACCACCAATCATGGGCATGATCCTCCAAAGCATGAACTAAGCTTGTTAGATGTTTTCCCCATCCAAACAATGCAAGACTTTGACTGTGTAGAAAGTGAGCTACGAAGTGGCTCCTTTCAAAATGCTTGTGTAAGTACCCAGTAGCACAACACTGAAACCAGTGTTAGAATCAATTTTGTTAAATCTGTACTAATTGGATGGTAAAAAAAACATCTAAACTTTTTTTGTCATTTTGAAAAGAATATTACCTCTACTTGAAGTGATTTAAAATGAAATCTATCTTCGTAAAAACGACCAGTTAAAACTAGCATTAGATAGATCATCAGTGATCTCTCCTTTCTATGTTCAAAAATAATTTTAAATAACTTCCCTTTGAAAGAAAATTTTTCCCATAATCTGCTACAGTGCATGATATGCACCCTAAAAAGTGGGCAGGGGGGGGGGGGGGGCAAAAAAAAAAAAAAAAGACTGCTAAATGCCACAGGACTTGGCAACACCAAAATAAAGAGAGAGAGAAAAGTACAAAATTTTGCTGGGGTTGGTTTTGAGAGCAGATAGTGGCAATAGATCCAAATTGACATGAATTAGATTTACATGATTTACCCCAAAGTATTTTGAGATGACAGAAACACTTGGAATAGTTTCATTGAAGCGGCTGATTTTATTAGTGGTGGGCACTGTATAGCATTAGTAATTAGTAGAGGGGCCTATTCCAAAATGCTATAAAGTACTCATTTTGTGAATATTTTAAAATTATTTTTTAAAAAATGATTTAAGGTAGGTTCATGGGTAGGTTAGGGTAATAATGACTGGGGTAAGTTTTTTTTTTTTTTTTTGGGGGGGGGGGGGGGGGTTGATTTAAGCAAGTCTTTATACCTCTTTTGATGATACTAAATTTTCGAACCAAAGTATTTTTGACCCCCTCCCTTCTTCCCCTCCTTTTTTTGTACCAGGCTAAGATAATTATGGCCACATGGAGGTGTTCAAGTAAAAAAGTTAACGGAAAATTACATAAACTGCAACTGAGAGAAACTAAGAAAGAGAATTACTAAAACCAGAAACATATGGAGAAGTATTAAAAACAAAGTATGGCATGAAAATGCTGGGAGAGGTAACGTAAAAAGAATTAAAAAAACAAAAAGGATCCATATCATTCTCTCCCCCCCAGTGACAAGAAATTTTCTTATATTACATTATTCGTAATTTTAGATACGGTCGGTAATTATACCCTTTCTTAAATATTTGAAAGTCAAATTAAGAAGAATTAAGTTAATTATTTTTCTTTATTCTAAAAGAGTACCATAAATCACCCTAAAGCATTTAACTTAATTTCTTTAAAACACAAAAAGTTCATAATAGAAAATCAAATTGGTCATAATCTCCCTAAATCTATGAGTCAAATTTAACCAGCAAAAAATACAGTTCAGGAGGAAAAAAAGAAGAAAAGTTACGGGATTCATAATAATTCAGCTTATTTTATCTGTTGGATTGGCTGTCAAAAATATCTTCTACTTAATTACTTAATAACTAATTAATAAACTTCTATTGATCAAACTTTTTTTATTCAGCTGTGACTGCTTTTTTGAACATAAGAAAAAAATTATTTGCATGTTTAAGGTATTTTTAGTGCATATAGCCCAGGTGCTAGTTATAACATTTTCTTTCATATTTCCAAATTAAAATTATTTTGCAATGATAATTGTAAAACGTTGCTTTGATTGAGAAAAATACACAGATTCTAAAAGTTTTAGCTTTTGACTTTTAAGTGGTTGTTTTCATTATTAGATTAAAATTAAATTGTGATATTATTATTATTTTGTATACTGAACAATGTAAATTGTATGTGTAGTACAATCCAAAAATTTGGGAGAAGGTTGAAAAACTTTACCCAGAATAGTTCCTATCACCGAAGCACATCCACTTTCAAAATAGTCACCTTGAGCAACTATGCACTTCTGCCAACATTTGTATAACTTTTGAAAACACTCCTGGAAGCCTTTTTGTGAGGCCTCCTGTGATGAAGCTTTAACTTCATATGACAAACGAAAGGGGCATCCTTGCAGGCATCTTTGCAAAACTGCTGAGAATAGGTAAAAGCTGAAAAGTCCATCTAAGCTGAACTATGCCCCGTGTGATTTTCCAGGAGTGCTTCCAGAAGTTATATGAATATTGGCAGAAGTGCATAGTCGCTCAAGGTGCCTATTTTGAAGGTGAATGTGCTTTGTTGATAGGAAACTATTATGAGAAAGGTTTTATAGAACTTGTTCCTGAACTTACGGATCATAAACTCCTAAGAGGGATAGGCTGCATTTTGACGACTGACAGGTTGGAAATGCTTTCTTGAAGCGGTGATGTACACAGAAGTACAATAAAAAAGATATAAAGTAAAAATATTTTTTAATAATACATGTGAAAAGCAAAAGATACGGCTCCAAGTAAGCTTTATAAGTTTTTTCAACAGGCAGCATGGCACACCTCACATTTTTTGGTGCATAGAACTTCGAACAGTCTGGAATACTCCCGGCATACCTCAAATTTTTTGCGTTGAGGAAATATTTTCGATCCCACATTGCTATATGATTTCAAGTTGTCACAAAGCTCTTAAGGACCTTCTTACCCTCTTAGGAGTTCTGAAACACCCTGTTATTTTACAGACTGATCACTATGCCACTGATAAATATAAGCTTACTTTAAAAATTTGTAAAACATACATACCAAGTTAATAAATAGATCCATAGTAACTTTTTGTGGTTATTTTTAAGAACAAAAAGCAAAAAGCGAGGTTTTTTTTCTTGAAAATAAAAATTGTTTTACTTCTAGTGATATAAAAGTTTCAAAACATATTTTAAAACCTTTTTCTGATTAAGAATTAAGGTTAATTTCTTTTATGTAAAAAAATGTTTGTTATAATGGTACTCTGACAGAAAAAAAACATTCCAGAATGCACTCGTGACTTACTGAAAATGGGTCATGATCAACAGATTGCCTACCTCTGGTATTAGGTGTAAAGTTTTTATATTTCAAAGAAAAAGGAAACTGCCTAAATTTGGGTGGTTGGATTGGAGCTATGATGAAGTTTGAATGGAGCCACCTCCATGAGGTGGGTTCTAAGTGATTTTCTTCTAATTCCGGGAAATAAGCAAAGAGGTACTACAAAGTAGTGATGCAGTGGTAAATAGCAATCAACAACGTTATGACATGCAAAATTAGCAGGTTACTGCAGAAAGAATTCTGAAGCATTATTGCACAAGAAGAAAGTAAAAATAATTTTTAAAAAGAGTGTTTAGTTACAATTTTGATTTATGAGATTATAATAATAAAATTTCTGCAAATATTCATAATTTCACTGGTTAACCAGGGGGGCTTAAGTATCATACGGTATGAAAATGTTTTTTTCATGGGCAAAGAATCTTACTAGGCATTCTCAGTACAGGCAATTTAAAAAAAAAGGCTTAAGAAATTGAAAAAATGACAAATGTATTTTGTGAAAATTCAGGGCCCTGGCAAGGAGTCTGAATTGATTTTGATTACCGAACATTTTTTTTACATGAACATTTAATGTCAAAATATCTGAACTTTTTCCATCATAGATGATTAAAAAACATACAGGTAAGAAATTTTAAAATGTTATGGCAAAACAGAGCCTGGCGTGGGATCTAAATATACTATCTTTGAAAAAAAAAAAAAAAAAACACTACACAAACCAACACACAAGTTTTCAAACCACAAGGGATTTAATTTAAAAAATAAAATTGACCTGCATTTTCATGTAATATGTAAATATTTCTTTTTATTAGATTAAAATGATAGGAATGACTGGTGGTAGCTGCATGAAAAACGCTGTCCAGAACATCATGAAGAAAATCTTGATTGATGAGTTGGCCACACAGTTCTCTTTTAAGGGACAAGTGTTAGGGAAGCGATGCTTTTCTTCCACACAACTTTATAAAATTGTAAAGCGTAAGTATTACCATATTATAATTCATGTAAGGTTTTTTGGTTTTTTACATAACCCTATGTAGTATTTTTAAAGAATTTTTTTTCCCAGGCTAACAGTATTGTTTACTGTTAAAGTAAGCATCAAGTAAGAGTTTCGAGACTTCAGGGAAAATATTTTTTGAATTGTTCTAGATCTTAAGGCAGTGCTAAGGGATATAAATGGGTATTTCAGGGGTAGTAGTTGTCCTATAAATCCTAAAATCCCTAAAATTTTCATTAATTTATCCCCCACTTGTGCAGAAAAATCAAGTTCAACTTAAAAATAAAACATTTCATTCATGATGATTTGCCTATATTTTAGGATAAAATAAGACTTTGTAGACTATTATGAAATTTTCTGTAAAAAAGAAAGAAAAACCTATGCTATACTACACCCCTTTTTTCTGGAGAAGGGGGGGGGGATCAGTTAACCAAAACATACGCCAATATAAAGCTGTTTGTTTTCTCTATACTTGGTAACTCTTGCAGTCATTCCTCTTCTGAAGAATAAAAAAATAAAGGAAATAAAAACTGCAGCAAATGTTGCAGAAAAGGAGTTAGGGGAACGGAATAGGACTAGACATTTTTGATTTTTTCCACTTCGAAAAGAAATGAAAAATATGAACCAGGGGGGAGGAGGGTTACCCTCCTTTTCTCAAATTGCATTTCTGTGACAGATGGGTAGGGGGAAGGGGTTGAAAGTTATCATAGCTTTTAGAAACAAAATAAATATAATGTGTTGAGGAAGAACCCAAATCTAAACCCTTGGTTGAAAAAAATGTCTATAGAGCTAAATTTAAATGGGTTGTCCCCAGGTGGGAAGTAATATTTCTTTTAGCGCTTATCTTGTGTTCTAGTATGAGCATTAACTTGTTCTTCCAGCTCAGGGTCAGTTTGCTTTGTGTTTCTGTTCAGTGAAGTTGGATTGTTTTTGCACATATAATTTTTAGATTTAGTCACTAATTTTTTTGCTTTAAAAATTTAATAATAATATGTTTTACTAAAACGCCAAGGAAAACGAAATTCTCTTCCTTGTGGTTGGAAAGCGCAGACAGAAATGGACAAAAGATCAGCACATGGTGCCGAACAGAAAAGGAGAATTTAAAGTGCTTTGTTCTGTTGGTACATTATCTTTTCAAAATTGATAATCAAGCATTTTTACAGGTATTGTCGACTCATGCTGATGCAGAAAGACATAAGAGGTTGACTAGTAGCTTGAAACATCAAGCTAAGTTTTAAATTCCATATTCTTAGTCTTCTACTGAAAACCAATTGGTAATGATGTAGCAATCCAAAGCTTTTGTTCCAAATTCACTCGAAGATCAAATTTCAAAAGAGGAGGTTTTCTTAGTTTTAGTTGCCATAAAAATAGTTATTCATTTGCATTTTTAAATGATTTATCTGTAATTTACAGGGATATTTTTGACAATTCTGAGATAGCAAAAATTATCAAATTATCTGATAAAAGTAAGTACATAATAAATTTTGGACTTGCACTTATTAGGGATATCGTTTCATCATTCTTTGCAATTCATTTTGATGAAATAACAACAAGGCAGGTAAAGAGGCTATTTAACATACATTTATCCAACTGTCTGTGGTATATATTACCACTTCATGATGTGTCACTATGTTGAAGAATAAACGATTGAATGCATTCTATTGTATTTTTCAAGCTTGAATTTGAAATTTTTTATCATCTACTAGAAAAATCAAGCTCATAAATTACGTTTCAGTTTAAAAAGACTTGATAATTGTTGTCCTAAAATTATATCAAAATTGTTTCCTAAATTTTTTTAACCACTCCGTCCATGATATTTTAAAGCTTTAAGTAAAACAAATTGAAAGTTCAGATCTAAAGTTGTTTCTCATTTTAAGAATATTAGTAGTCTCTACCAGAGCTTCTAATCTGTTGTCCCAGAGAACAGATTCTCCAATAATTTGAACTAGCACTTATATCTCTTTGCATCTCTCTGCATCACTTTTGTTTAGAATGGTCAAGTAAAATATAAACTATGAATGCTTTGTTTTTTATTTAAGCTTCCAACACAATGCAGTGTTTACAAAAAAGAATTGCTTTTGTTCATCAGTTTCAATTACCCATAAAGTGCCACAGTATTACACATACATAAATATGTATAGCATACATAAAACAAATGCAGAAAAAAAACTTTAACTTAAAAAATGCGCAATGCAGCAGTTTCAAAAGTTAAGCACAATAATGGTGATAAACAATTAAAAAGAGGAAAAAATAAATAAAAAAAATAATAATAAATGGTTGGAGGAATTATTATTATTATTTTACTTTTTTGGAGCTAAAGACAAAGAAAGGCGCTTTGAGATTGGGAACAATCTGAAAGCGCCTTTCCCTGTCTTTGGCTTTAAAAAAAAAAAAAATTATTCCTCCTCCTTTTATATATATATATATATAGAGAGAGAGAGAGAAAGACTTGCAATGTTTTTTTTTTTTTTTTGGCAGAGACTACTGTTTTAATAAGATGTTTTAGCCTAATGAATGTTCATAATTTTCATATATCATGCTTTTAACTTTCTAATTTTATTTCAGATGTAGTTCAGAAATTATTTAAAGATGCAAGTGATGCCAACATGAAAAACATAATTTCAGAATGGCTTACTCAATCAAAATTCAGAAAAAGCAGAAAGTAAGCAAGTTACTAAGCAGTGCTCATAAACTTTTAAAAATGAAAAATAAGATTTAGTTTCAAAATTGCACAAAATGCATCCCCTGGTTACTGCTGTAAAATTTAGATTTCTTTATAAGTGGTGAAGATAAATAAGCTGAAATTTTATTATTAATACTAACCAGTGTTACCTTTTGTTTATGTATTATTCAATTTGAATCTTTTCAACATATTTTTCTCGTAGTAAAATAAATTAGTGAAACATGATGGTATAAAATTTCACGTACATATTAAATGTATATACAGTAGATTCCAGAATATGTGCGGAATAGAGTGGCATGGTAATCTTGGATAATCTACAAATTAAATAAAGTGTGTACAATATCTTAAAATGATCTATTACACTGGCATACCATGGGGGGGGGGGGAACGTAAGAGCTACAAAAGAATTGCTAATTATTGTAAAACAAATTGTGCTTACAAATGAACTGCAACCAATCAAGCTAGGTTATACCAAAAACGCAAAGGGGGGGGGGGAATTTTTTAAAGCCTAGTCTAGTCAGGCCCGGATTATGTGTGTGTATTGCATGATAACATGCTCAGAAATCCAGCTAAGGTATTAAATGTATTTCATATATGAATCTCCTCCATTTCAAATATGAGACCTCCATTATAACATTTTATGTTATTTCTATATATAATGAGTCTTGCACAAAATTCAGTTCCTTATTGATTACAAAAAGTTTTAACTCAAAATTGGTTTTATTTTATTTTCAGGGAAGAAAGAGCAAAGAAAAACAACTTAAATGCCTCATTGGAAGAGGATAATTGCCCCACTGAAGATCACGATCGCATTTTTGAATTTGAAAATGGAAACACCTACCAAGTGTTATGAACTTTTTTTTTTACTTACTAAGCGATTGTGTTATTATCTTTTATTTTTTTAGTTATGATTTTTTTATTATTTATTTATTTTTTGCTCTCAATTTTTGTCACCAAAAAAAAAAAAAAAAAAAAACAACCTAGTTTTCTTTCTAGAGTATTTTTTTGCTTCTCGCTACCAGATATAGTTGCAACACAGTCCTTTTATTTTACATCTGTTAGTCTTTCATTTTCTTTGAAGTCTTTTATATGCAATTAAATCATGCTTTTTTTTTCACCTGTAATGCAAATGATTCAATGAAGTCTGATTCACACAAGACAAATGTATCGAGGCAGTAACATGCTTGTAACAAGCAGTTTTTCAATAAAATAACAAACATTTTTGACTTTTCAAGCTATCATTTAAAAGTATATTAGACATAATATTTATGAAAGGAAATTTCAATACATTAGACCAGTTGCTGATTTCACAGAAAATGTCAGTTTTATATTAGCCAGAAAAAAATTTCGTCTTTTGCATGCAAGTCTGTTAACATGTATCATTTTCTCAATATACTCTATTATTTTTTAGCAAACATTAAAAGTGTTAAAACTTAATTATGTGTAGAATTATAAAATTATGTAAAGTTTATCCTAAATATTTTTAATATTGAAGTGTGAGAGGCTTTAGTATCACTGTAAAGAGTAGAAACTAGCAGCTAGATACTGTGAAATACCCTGAAGTGAAAAAAAAAGGTACTTTAAAGTGCTTTATTTTTATTTCAACTTCAGAGTGGGAATCGTGTATTTGCAACTGCTGATCTTGACCTAGGATTTTAACAAATGAATTTAGGGCAGGAACCATGGAAAAAAAGGACTTACAGGGCTTGAAATTGCGTACTGGATTTTGTCTGTTTTTCACATTTGTGGCTTTTAATCTCTGTTTTTTGTCAATAATCTCGCTACTTTCAATCATATGTAAGTGTTTTTTTTTCCCTTTCTGTTCTGTTTGTGACATCTGTGTTGAAAATCTTTTTGCAGTCTTAACAGGATAGAAAATTCGGTTTTCTGAGTATTCAGCAATTGTCTTCTAAAGTGTACACAGGTTTTTTTTTTTTTAATATGTTCTTATAATCTTAATTTAAACATAGTTTGATTGCTAGAAGCGTAGAAGAGATTCAAAAAACTTAATCTGAAACGTTCTTAGCAGTAATTTTAATACCTCTTAACTAAATAAAAAAATTTCGTTTAAATGCGTTTCAATTTTTGAACATTTGTATTGTTTCAGTGGTTACTTTTTTTTTTCCGAAAGCGAAATCGGAGCCACATTGCGCTGAAAGTAAATTCTTGATTTATCTTGATACTGAGCAAAAGGACATTAATGACATTTATTTTTGACATTTATTTATTTTTTTATTATTTGACATTTATGACATTTATTTCCAATAATGACATTTATTTTTGCCCAAAACATATGCATTTATGTTTGGGGTAATTTCCCTTAAATATTTATCAAATATTTTATGAAGAAATGTGCATTAAAAAAGGTTAACATTTGCGAAAGCGGTTTTGCATGGACAATTCTACTTGATAATTTCACCAACATTTTGTTATGGAAGATTTTAATACATATTTTAACTAAACAGAGTGAATTTTTTTTTTTTTACCTTTACATTTGATACAAAGACACCCTGAAACAGAATTATTTTTATTAAATGACTTAGTTACTCAAAATTTAAGTTACACGTGCAGGGCATCAAAAGCCAAATTCTGTATTTTGCTGTATGCTTTAGGTAATAGTTTTACTCTACTGGTATATCAATGACGAAACAAATTATGGGTTTCTGAACGCTAAGGTTCCAGCATAAAGGAAACATCTCGTTTGTAGAGAAAAAAAACTGCTAAAAAATATGTTTATAGCCATTCTACTGAAAGCGGTCACTTTGATCAGCAGTTGATGGTTCCTGTATTTCATAAGAAATGAAGTTAAAAAAAATTTCAAAAGGAAATGATGAATTTTTTTGCTTAAGAAGTTAACACATACATTCGAGATTACCTAAGCAACAAGATTTTGCTCATTACCCTTTTAAATTATCATTTTTGATGAAATGTCATGTACAAGTTCCGTGAATGGCCCTTTACTATCTGCAGTTTTCAGTTTATGAATTTCCTCTTTACAGCAATCTCATGCCAGACTTGCTTTTAATGTGTTGTCAATAAATTTTTGTATATAATTTTTGTAAATATGTACAATAAAATTTTTGAAATTTAATTTTGTTTGCATTCATCTCACCTGTACACATAAAATGTGTGATTAAATGTTTTTAAACAATTGGAATATTTTTGGTTTATATACATTGTGCACAATCAAAATTTAATAATATTATGCATTAATCATACATTATCACTTGCAAAATAATGAAGGTAAAATAAATAAGTCATGTTGCTAAGTTAAAGGATAGTTTTGAATAAATGATATGCAAATATCTTCAGTAAAAATTTGTTTTGGGGTTACATGCAAAATTTCTATAGATGCTAAAAAATGTGGGCTTTTTGTGAATGATGGGGGATGGAAAGGTGAAAAGAATACGGAAAAAAAGAATGAAAATTAATTCATGAGTTGGAAGTGAAAATAATAACAGTCGAACCTCGTTAAAACAAGCTCAAAGGGACCATTAAAATAAATTTGTTTTATCCGAAAAACAAATGGCGCTATGTATAAGCACAAAGGACGGGGAATCGCAAATAATTCGTTTTAAGCGTGTTCGAAGTAACGAGGTTCTACTATAAAACACCTTGAAAACATACTGTCATATCAATACGTATGCAAGATTACAAAAGCAACATCTTGATATTATCCTGACATATCAGTACGTATGCAAGATTACAAAAGCAACATCTTGATATTATCCTGTCATATCAATACGTATGCAGGATTACAAAAGCAAGATCATCTTGCATAGACCTTGATTTCATGCTGTCATGACAACATCTTGATATTATCCTGTTATATCAATACGTATGCAAGATTACAAAAGCAAGATCATCTTGCATAGACCTTGATTTCATGCTGTCATGACAACATCTTGATATTATCTTGTTATATCAATACGTATGCAAGATTACAAAAGCAAGATCATCTTGCGTAGACCTTGATTTCATGCTGTTATGACAACATCTTGATATCATCCTGTCATATCAATACGTATGCAATATTACAAAAGCAAGATCATCTTGCCTAGACCTTGATTTCATGCTGTCATGACAACATCTTGATATTATACTGTCATATCAATACGTATGCAATATTACAAAAGCAACCTACCTTGATATTTTCCTGATATTATGCTGCATACACCTTGTCAGGCAATATTGTGGCAGCCTGCTGACAGCATAAAGGGAGTAACATAACAACATTGAGGCAGCATTAATGCAAGATGATTTTTCTTGCATGTCAATCTTTATGCAATACTGAGGCAAGATATTTTGCTTACTGGGTTGCTTTCAGCTACAAAAATTGTTTCGTCCCTTAATAGTATTCTCGAGCTTCTCAAGATAATGTTAGTTTTCCTTATTTCCTCCTAAAAAGTGAGTTGATTGTTAAATGGTGAAAGCGTAAACACAAGAAACCTCTGGAATAACAAACTTGATAACGTTATACCCAGGTAAAAAATTTTATTGTTTTGTGTGAATTTGTAAGAATATGTTTTTTTTTAATGTTAAATTAATTTAACTAACCGTATTTTACAGCAGCATTAAGTTGGAATGGACACTATACAAAATATTTTCTTGAATATATTATCGTAGAACGAAATTAAAAATGTTTAACCGAGAAAGAATTTACTTCTTTACGTTCTCAGCTGAAAGGTTTCACCAAATTTGTTTAGGGTTATAGTTTTAGTATTATGCGAGCAAACAATTTTGTCAGAATTTTGCTGATAATTTGCATAGCATGACATAATTAAACCATAACTTAGAAATTAGAAACATCGAAACAGAAAAATTTTAAATTAACCGATTCGGGAATTTGAGAGAAATAACTCAGCTACAAATGCAAAACAATTAGCGCTAGCCAAGCAAGGCAAAGAAGTATCATCTTCTTTTGATAATAATTCGTAATGTCATATAATTAAACTATCTAGTATTAATTGTTATTCTTGTCAGGCCACAATTATTATTTAGTTTTATCAAGAATTGATAAATATCGAATTCAACATCGTGGAAATGGGTGCTTAAAACTACGAACTGCGTAATTTGCATTAATTTTTGACATTTAGTAATGCTTCTTGTATTCTCATTTCTTTCTACGTGGGCCTGAATATCCACAAGACTTTGAAAATTAGTTTAAAAAGAATAAAGCGAAAAAATCATACTTACGAACAAAATTTACTAGACTTATGAGCATTTTCTACGCTACGGCGTTTGTTTTTTCTTTTTCATCCGTCATTAGACGGTGGTTGAATGCCCCCTATAGTTCGTTGGAGTTGCGAATATGTTGACAGTAGGAATGGGACTTTTTTGAGGCTGCCTCCGATCGATTTTTTTGTGAAATAAAGCTAAATCGATAATCCTTCCGCTAAATTTTTCGAAATTGAAGTTCTAAAAATGCAGTTCCAGACAAACTTTGATAATGTTTCAAGCAGTACGGTTCTGGGGCTTTCTCCAAAAAATATTTCGAAATTGAAGTCCTAGAAAACGAAGTTTCGAAAAATTATTTTTCAGAGTTAACTGGAGATTCAATGCCATATGATTTCTGAAAGCTTCTTGTTCAGAAAGAACCAGTAGCGTCGCCAAGGGTTTTGTTTTTCCCTTCTTCTTTTAGACGCACGATATTTGTCAAACCCCGGGCCTGACCAACAAATAGTGAGGGGCTAGGCCCACAATAATTTGGAGGTCCCCTGAAGGCTCTATAGCGGAATACAGGGATTGATTCACTAGGTGCCTGTCAGAATGTATTTTTGGGTGCTGCTTTGTCTATCATAGAACTATGTAAATTTTTTATCATGTGCATTTATAAATCTTCTTCGGGACCTCTCTTAATTGTGACAGGGTAAATTCGCTTCGGAAAGAATGACTAAAAATTCCCCTTTTCCAACTGACGAGTCATTATTTTTCAGCTTATTTTAAAAATGCGTGTACTTTTCGTATAGTTGTAATGCTGTGCATAATTCTTTAAGTAATTACGGGCTTTCTTAAGAAGAGAGGGACTCTACGGTAATCAGGCCGTCTTCAAACCCCCCTGCACATATATAAATGTATATTAATCAAGTATTTTTAAAAAATAAATTGTTATAATCCACCCCTGCTTAGTAACCAGTGGTTCTCAATGAAACCAATAAACAAATGCTACATTATAGCGCATGTATTTAACCTAAAATTTAAAATAAAGAAGCAGTGCACTTGAGTCAGGTCCGAGAGCATCGTATGCAAAGTTTCTCCTTTTCATTGCTAAGTAACACTTCAACTTCCACCACAGGCCAATGTAAAGAGACGTTTTCGATCTGGCAACAAACTCAAATACCAAACGAGCAAAAACTTTCATAGCAGACGGTGGCACCGTGCATGGCTTCGGCGTGCAATGGCTATCACTTCTCTTCCTAGGTTCAGTTCTATAACTGTTCGACTCTTAGGAAATAAAAAACTTTTTTTGTGCATTTCACCATCGACTCGGTGGATTCATTTATCCCCTTCAATATTCATGAAAGTAAGTGAAAAAAATTGGAAGTTATTCTTAAATTTTTACGACCTTTACAGGGTCAGTTATACAATATGTCGAAAGCATCACTGTTTATGTCGTCTGCTACAGTTTTGTTTATTTCTCCAAAATCATTGTGTGATAGAAAATCGTTTTATTTTCTTGATGGGTTACACTTTCGATAATGAATATCTTTTTATGCAGGAGATAAAGATACATTATCTTTTCTCTTCCTCCAAAATTTTAGCTTTTTATTAGTACAATTCCGAAGTAGTATATACTATGTGTAAAGATGGTGTTTCATAGTGCTTTAGACTTTCCAATGTAATATTGCTGATTCAAAGCATCATTTTTATGTATTCCATATTCTTCTTGTCACATTTCACTGGAAAAGTTTTGTCTCTAGAGGTAATTTTTTTAAAAAAAGGCATCTACTTCAGTTTACTTACTTTTTAAAATACTTAAAACTGCTGTGTCTTTTCCCATGGATTCAAATTTTATTTTTAAAGTTCTGTTTTGCATCGCAAAATATGTAAATTGATGTAACAGCAAGAAATTTTTCATCTGGGGGGGGGGGGGGAGGGGGGATACTTTGCTGTGTACTATATATACTTACAATACATGCACACATAGTTAAATGCTGTAGTAGAACACTTTTTTAGAAAGATCTTGGAATCAGAGGTTTTGTGTTGTAATTCCAAAGAGACACTTAGGCATTATAAAGAGCATTTCAAAAATTTATTTAAATGTACAAAATATATCAATGCATTAGCACATCAGAAAAGGTTTTAACCACAATGAGTATTAATGCTCAAATTTTGCAATGTATTCCAAATTTGTTTCCTAGATGTTCGAAGCTGTTCTGTCATTCTTTCTGTTGTATTGTTTTTATTGGAAAAGCATTGAAACTGCAAATGCGAACCAGGAAGCAAAGGGGAGAAAATTGTGGGCATAGGCAAAGCAAAAAATGAAATTGTAACTTAAAACATTTAAAAATTAGATTTTGTACACAAGTCCATTGGAAAAGGCAATTTGGGACACTATGTATAGAGTTTTTCCCCGCTCTAATTTTAGGTTTTCCCGCTTGGTGCATTTTAAATTTTTAGTCTCATAGAATACTTTAATTTAGATTCCACTGTATATCACTGATATATATATATATATATATATATATATATATATATATATATATATATATATATATATATATATATATATATATATATATATATATATATGTGTGTGTGTTTTCATATATACACACCCATTAAATGAAATACAGCCGAACCTCCATATATCGAACTTTCACATATCGAAATTGTCTATATATCGAAATCCCAGCAAGTTTCCATGTTTATTACACAGAAAAATTGTTTCTATATATCAAAGAAATCTATACATCAAATTTTTTTTTTGAAGCATTCGTAGATTTTTTTCCACTTCAGACTTTGTCTCATGAAAAATGAAGGTTAGGGGAGAAAGTTATGTTCACTAGAGGTTGCTACGAAACTCATTAGGGATCTGGGGTTGAGGGGTGTGTAGACAGGTCGTTGTTTCATTCTAGAGTTCTTAAATTCCCTCAAGTTTATTTCAAATCTTAGTTGTAACCAGTAACGTTGTAAAATCAGTTTCAAGTTATCCCTTTTGTCTGTTGATTATCATTTTTAGTCTTTTGATCTGCAGTATTAAGTTAAGTAGATTGTTTTTTTACTTTTCGCTCGATTACATTGTCAAAACGAAAATCCTCTAATGTTGCGGATCAGATTGAATTGCCGAAGAATAAAGATGTATGAAGCTGTAAAAGTGTAATTTCTGTTATTTTTTTAATTACCAACTTTCATTTAATCCGATGCTCGTATAAATTAGAAATTGGGTTTCATACACAAAATTTAACTTTAATTTCAATGTTTTAGGAGATTTTTAGGATAAAATAAGATTTTTTCTATATATTGAATTTTTTTACGGCAATTTGCTACTTCAATATGTGGATGTCAGACTGTATATTAAAAAAAAATTCTTTAAAAATTTCTGCTTACTAGCAAAATTGATTGATAATATACAAATTCTGTCTTGTGTATACATACAAAACAATTGTAGTGAGAAAAGCAACATGTAGTACTTTGGTGTACTCGGAAATTAAAGTATATCTTACAGCTTACATTATCGAAGTTAGTGTTTTCGCGTGGGATAATGTACATACAAATCTTTCCAAACAAAATAGGCACATGAAAATAAGAACTGTAAATTTATGAATGCATTTTTTGTGCCAAAAATCTGGATATTTTTTATTTTTTTCTGTGTGAAAATAAAGCCCTTTAGAAAGAAACAGAAAAAAAAACTTGGTCTCCCCCCCCCCTTCCCCACACACACAAATTTCCAGTTTTTTCCTGATTGTTCCCATCTCTATTAACTGCATGATTTCATATTTACTTTTAAAAAATGCTGTGGTTTACAGAGGTAGCGTTGAATAGATAGGCGGTTGCAAAGTATTCTAAAGTATTATATAATTTTAATTAGGGATGCACCGATTAATCGTTTGCTTTGTGGATTGTTTATAATCGGCCAAATTTTGCCGATTAATCCAGGGTTGGCCAGATTGGACCCAATGGGTTTTTTTGAAAAAACCCATTTAAAAAAACCCATTTTTTAGCCCACTTTTGGGTTTTTTTTAAATTTTCTAAGTTGTTTTCAAAAAAATTAATTAATTTAAATACTTTCACAATTTAAACTTCTTTTTTATTTGTTCTTCACCACAGACAATGAACATAAAAAATGAATTTCGAACTTTAATAGTATTTCTTAACTCTTAGAAGCATTAAAAAAATACTTCAAATACTTTAAATAAATATATTTAACTTTTTTCTTTCACTGGTCTCAATAAATAACTCAAATTATCTTGACTAAGTCCTGTCACTTCAGATTTTCTCAATATTTGTAGATTGTACAGAGGAAACTACTCTAGCTAAAAAGCTTTCATGTGAATTATTTTCTGCAAACCAACACGTCACAAATCTCGAATAAACAAGGTATATTTTTTTAAAGAAATTAACAGATTTTACAAACGGTCGGATAGAAAACAGAATAGGATGGATGTACAGCATTTTTTTCATTATCTTACGAAAAAGTTTAATATTTCTTTCTCCATACACAGAAATAGAAAAACAGGCAACATAAAATTCAAAGAAATGTCTCGATTAAGCTGGAATTCAGTAAAAAGGGATTTAAACTACTTAAGGTTCTACAGTAGTTTTGCATAACAAAATGAAATACAATAAAGTAAAATGCAAAAAAAAAAAAAAAAATGTAGGTATGCAATTAAAAACAAAACAAACAAACAATAGATTTTATCACTCGAGAAGTAAATTTGCCTTAACTGTTGGTAATTATGGAAACTAAAAAACCTGAAACTTGTGGGTTTTGTCATCTTTTATACTTTTCTTCAGAAAACGCTGAATTTTCCAGCTTTTTTTCTCCCAAGACAATTTTTGCGCTTTGTCCATATATTTACGCTACAATATGCTACAAGTACCCCCCATATTTTCCCTAAAAAAAGACAAAAAACCCACATTTCTTTTAAAAAACCCAGCTTCAGTTGGGTTTTTTTGGGTTTTATTTAGAAAACCCAAAAAACCCTGGGTCCATGGGCTTTTTTAAAAAAACCCGGGTTTTTGCCAACCCTGGATTAATCGGCTGGAAAAATATTTTTTAAAATAAATTTTGCTAAGCATACCTTTAACACGAAACTATGATTAATAAATTTATGAACAATAAATACACATAATTTGCCACAAACATTTTATTTTAGAATTGCAGTACGAAAGTGTACAGAGTAAAAACAAATAGTTTAGAAAATGCTTAAAACTGGTTGAAATTTTCAAGCAGAATTCTCACAGCTAAAACTCGCATGACGCTATACAGAACGACATTTAAATTAGAATGTGAAAATTACTTACCCTCCCCCCTGAGCCGCTAGCCCCCCCCCTACACTTGTCATATCACCTGCCTTGCAGCTACTTTTAATTTTTATGTTATAATTGTTATTTCTATTTATCTGTTAAAGGAATAAATGTGACAGAAATAAACAAATATATAAATGATCCCACTGGAACCTCCCTTTAACTCCCCTCCCCCTTCCCGTTACTCTTTCAGAAACATTTTTTAAAGTTTATGATGATACCCTAACACCAGTTTTTGGTGGCACAACTTGATTATTTTTTCAGTTATTTTGTTCCTTGTAACTATACTTATCATTACATCATGCAACTTACTATTTAAATTACTTATTTTTAATTCAAAAAAAAAAAAAAAGAAATCAATATTACTTGACGTAAAAGATTTTAAATTAATTTTTTCACTAACTGATGGTACAAGTAATATTATTCTTTTAATTAATTTATTTTTTATTTTGAACAAATATGCATTTTTCAATGTTGCATCATGTTTCATGTTCAATACTTCTCCTCTTCAGAATAGTGCTTTTAGATAACCATAACCTTATACTTTTTATAACTGATAAAAAAAAAACTTGTTTTAAATGGCTACTAATAGCACTGTACTGCAAAAAAAAAACCTTCAAAATGCTTCTTACATTTCGTCGGCTGATTCTTATCTAAAATGACCTCCTGAATCCGGATATGACCTCCATTTTCTCCCTAAACGCACTAATTTTTTTAAGGCCCCCCCAATTTTTTTTTTTTTTTTTCAATTTTTTTTTAGTTTCAGAGTAATTATTATTATTACTATTTTTTGGAGGTGAAAGGAGCTTTATGCTAACACAGTTTTGGAGGGCAAGAGAGGTTCAAAGTTCAAGATCATGGACACCGATAGCAAACTGAGACTTGGGGGAAGGGGATTGTACCCCCCCCCCCCAAATAGAAAAAATCACGAAAAACGAAAATAAAAGATGTTTTTTAAAAACATTTCGGCTCAGAATGAGAGTATAAGACTCGCTTCTATGGCTCCCATGCTCAAAAAAATTTTCGCGATGTAAAAAAAATTAAAAAAAATTGTCTTGTGAATGTTGCACGTTGCATACGAGTTCAATCGCAGGTCTTCATTCAAAAAGACATTCTTCTGGCTGATTCTTATGTAAAATGATCCCTTGTTTCCAAATACGAACACCTTTCCCCCCATCATGCCCCCCTTTTATAACCCCCCTCCTTTGATTCAGGGCCATTTGTTTTTTATTTGGAGTGGAAAGAGCATTACAATAACCGTAAACATTATTCTGAATGACTAGAGATGTGCAAAGCTCAAAATCTTGTGCATATGTAGCAAAAAGTAAAACTTGCCCCCCCCCTCCAAATAAAAAAGGGGGGAGGGGTGCTTTTCTGCAAAAAGCAGTACGTGTAGGAGGAAAACGGACATCATATTCGGATTCAGGGGATCAATTTGCAGAAGAATTAGCTGGAATAGCCTCCGAAGCATTTGAGAGTTTTTATGCTGCACAGTGTGTTTGGGGGGGTACATGTTTTCTTTTTTGCTACATATGCACAAGATTTTGAGCTTTGCACACCTCTATGCAGTCATGCAGAATAATGTTTACGGTTATTGTAATGCTCTTTTCCTCCTCCAAATAAAAAGTAGACTCTGAATCAGAGGGGGGAGGGGGAGAGTTCTAAAAAAGAGGGCGTGATGGGGGGAAAGGTGATCGTATTTGGAAACAAGGGGCCATTTTGCATAAAAACCAGCCAGAAGAATGTCTTTCTGCGATTCAACTCGTATGCAAGGTGCGACATTCACAAGACAGTTTTTTTTTACATCGCGAAAAATTTTTTGGGCATGGGAGTCATAGAAGCGAGTCTTATACTCTCATTCTTCACCGAAATGTTTTTTGAAAACTTCTTTTTTTAAAGCAGAATAAAAAGATCGTTTTTCGTGATTTTCTAATATTTTGGGGGGGGGGGGGGGATACCCCCTCCAAGTCCATCCTTTTGCTATCAGTGTCCATGATCTTGAACTATGAACCTCTCTTGTCCGCCAAAACTATGTTAGCAGTTAATATGAAGCTCCTTTCACCTCCAAAAAAAAAAAAAAAAAGCTTGAAACTAAGGAAAATTGAAAAAAAAAAAAAAAAAAACTGGGGGGGGGGGGGGGGAGACTTTAAAAAAATTGGTACGTATAGGGGGGAAACAGAGGTCATATTCGGATTCAGAGGGTCATTTTGCATAAGAATCAGCCGACGAAATGTCAGAAGCATTTTGAAGGGTTTTTTTTTTTTTTTTTTTGCCGAACAGTAATTTAAAATAAAAAATGCTCTCAAAGCTGACCACAGGCTTCCTCTAATATTTTTAAATTTTCATATCTAGTTAACATCTAGTTTCATATCTAGTAGTGATTTTATTAATATTAATATGAAAATTATCTGAAAGAAATTGCTTGAAATTTTGAAATAATTTTTGGAAAATTAGGAAAGAGGAGAAAAATTGTCTCTCAGAAAAAAACCGTTAACTATTTCTAAATTCAAAAAAGAAAAGATCAAAAGTGATGGAGGAATTGGTAGCTGTAAAAATAATAATTTATGATCATTAATCGGCAGATTATCGGCAGCCGATTAATCGGTAATCGGCCAATTTGCTCATCGGTACATCTTTAATTCTTCATAGCTATTTTAACTCTCCCTCCCCTTTCACAATGCTTCATTTACTTGCAGTTCAGAATCAGTTAACCGGGATGTTTGCGACCATCGCTATTTCAGACATCCACATATCTCCTGGTTTTCTGGATTACTAAAAAATGCTCTTTACCGATTGTTTACAAAACCCAAATTACTTTAATAAATAGTAAAACGTGTATAAATATGAAGAAAATTATTTAGATATGCATATAAATTTCAAAATATTAAAGACTATTAAATGAAGAAACATTTAAAAGCCTAAAAATTAAAACATTCACTAGGCACCCCCCCCCCCGCCCCTCCCCCCAAAAAATAAATAAATAAATAAAAACACCTCAGTATTCAATAACATTTTAAATTGAAAGGAAATGAAATGAACAATTAAGATAGTTGTTAGCTGTTGCTTCTGCATTGAATTAATATCAATGTATATTTGCTTTTTAAATTTTTGCATTGCAGCCTCAGTACAGTCATTTGTTTAATGATTCCAATTGAGGAGGAAAAAACCTTACTTAACTAGCAAATCACCCTTACTACAACCTCTATTGGAGGAGCGTAAAAGAGTCCTTGAATCTAAGGATTCGGACAACGGTAATCTCGCAAGAATTAAATTGAATAAAATCAACGCAAAAATTAAAAGACTATATGCTCAAATTAAACGTGATAAATGGAACGAATTGTGCTCGGGACGCGACTCAAGAACAGATAATGGAAAACTATGGAAACTGGTTAAAAATATTAGCAAAGAACAACCACAGGTAGAACAGAGTAACACAATCCAGAGTGACAGTGGTGAAATGGCCGAGAACGATGAACAAGCGGCCAACCTGTTAGGTTTACATTACCAACAAATAAGTAAATTGAACTTTACTGATAAAGACATAAAAGTCAAAATCAAGGCAAGCGATATTGTACATGGCTGCCGCAGCAATAAATAGAGTCAAAACAGCATTTTCAGTAAAGATTTTGGCATGAGTGAACTCAAGGCTGCAGTCAGAGAAACTAACCTGAATAAATCACCTGGACCTGACGGCATTCATGGTCAAATGTTAGATCACCTTAGTAAATTTGGAAGGCAAAGGTTCCTGGATATTATTAATTTTTCCTGGAATAAGGAACATCTTCCTAGGGACTGGAGGAGAGCGACAGTCATACCTATTAAGAAACCTGGCAAAACCGGCAGCTCCCCGGAGAGCTATCGACCTATAGCCCTAACCAGTATTGCATGCAAAATCATGGAGAAAATGGTTCTGAGAAGACTCACTTTTCACCTACATTCGCACAATCTTTTCCCATAGGAGCAGTACGGCTTCAGAGAGGGACATTGCACTACTGACCAATTACTTTACTTCTGTCAGGGAATCAGAGATGCCCAAAACAAGAAACCGACTAATCATACAATCGCGGTCTTCCTGGACTTGTCAAAAGCTTTTGACAGAGTCTGGAATAATTTACTAATTATAAAATTATCTAAAAAATTTGGAATTGGTGGTAAAGCTCTTCCCTGGATATACGATTTCTTGAGAAATAGATTAGTCAAAGTGAAGTATAACAGTTCCCTCTCCAGGAGTTTAAGGATCTCTCAAGGGTCAGTGCCGAGCCCAACTCTGTTCTCACTTTACTTATAAGGCATTGAAAGAATTATTAAGGAAAAATGTGAAGTTGGCGCTTTCGTGGACGACATTGTCCTCTGGAAGTCCGATTCTGACTTGAAGAGCTTGGAGAGTGTCATTAACTAAGTCTTAGAAGACATTCGGATTTTCTCTGATGATCACAAACTATGTTTTAATCCAACTAAATCTATGGTAGCCTTCTTTACTACTAACAGAAAGATCTATAATTACCATCCCAATATCTCACTGAATGATCAATTGCTGAATGTGGATAAACATCCAAAATATTTGGGATTTGTTTTGGACCTTGAAATACTGGGAAACAGTCATATTGATCTTCTTGTGCTTAAGGCTAGAAAGAGACGAAACATCTTGAGGTACATCTCTGGGCGTGTTTGGGGGGTCTGATGCTGGAACAATCAGAAACACGTATATCTCACTAATCGGACCAATCTTAGAGTATGGCATCCCAACTTATTGCTCTGCCTCTGCTTCAAATCTGCAAAAACTCGAAAAAGTCCAGCTCAGCGCTGCCCGGATTATTACCGGGCTGAGAAACACTTGTCCTAGTGATATTGTGCTTTACGATGCAAACCTTCAGCCGCTAAGTCTTAGGAGACGAGCATACCTAACAAAATATTACAGAAAGCTCAGAGCTCTTGGTACACAAAATCGTACCTCTATTTACTTCGAAAATTGGTGTAATAACCAAAGGCTCAGAAGGAACAGTCCCTTCGGCCAATTAGCCTCTCTTAATATAATCGATAATACCGTGGAATCACATCATCTGATACAATGTCTAGACCCAGCGGATGATCTTGACGGCGTCTTTATCCATCCTGACTTACCGGTTCAAGTGAATAAACAAACAGCTCTTCCAGCCTATTTAAGCAAGTAGCTCTAGAGAGAATTGGAGAGATTCCAATTGACGCTGTTCGAGTCTACACGGATGGCAGTAGAGACGATAATAACCACTCTGGTAGTGGAATTTACATCAAATCGCAAAACCTTGACTTGAGGATTCAGAGGAGAAACCCTAATTACTGCTCTGTGTTCCGTAGTGAGCTAATAGCCATTGATGAAGCCCTAGACTCACTGGAGCTTCTCCCCCACAGAACCGAAATTTGGATTCCATCCGATAGCAGAAGTGCAATACAGCACCTGACCAGATGGCAAAGTGTGGGAGATAGTGTAGGAGTTTCAATACTCAACAAACTAAAACAACTTTCCGTCTCTCATCAAATTCACATGCAGTGGATCCCTTCCCATGTGGAAATAGAGGGTAATGAGATCGAGGATACCTTGGCGAAAGCTGGTGCTACTGAGGTCTCAGAGTCAACGGCATCACTCACCTTTCAGGAGATCCACTCAAAGATGAAACACAGGGATAATATCACTTGGATTGTCCAGCCAGAACACCATTGGTACAGATGTTCACGACCTGGTGGCTCCCTGACCCCTGGGTTTGACAGACAGGAACAAACAACTCTTACCCGTTTTCGTAGTGGGCTTCTTTAAAATTTTCGGAGGGGTCGAAGACCTTTCAGACTTGTTCCAAGTGTTCCGTTGAACAGGCCTCGCCTCACCATATACTGTCGTGCCTGGGGCTCTCCAGGAGGGATTTGACTGAAGACCCAGTGACGATGCTGGATTTCTTGAGGGTAAACAAACTCATGGATCTGGACTAGCTCTGCTGACCATTGGGGCATGCAACAACAACAGGTTCCATGCTATCAACTAGCCGGAAAATTTGTAAATCTGGTGTTTAGGTTTCCCGCGCTTTTCGCCAGTGCCTAGGATTTCATTTCCAAATGGGTCCAGCGAAATTTGCATGTTCTCAAATTTGCATGTTTTCAAAAGTTTAAAGATTTTTTTCCTTTTCATATCACCTAATCTTGAAAGAGATTTCGAGAGGGAAGGAGGCCGATAGAGTCAAGAAGAGGCAGGCAGTCCTCTTTTCTCTATTATTCTCAAACCTAAACCTTAAGTCACCTCTTTAGGAGCAAAAATTCGAAAAAAAAAATCTGAATCAAGACCTGACATCACTTTCGTGACGTTAGGAGATTCCCCTAACGTGGACAAAGATGGAGTACGTTGCGTTTTTTCGAATTTTAAGGTGAAAAAATTCCAGAGACAGCCCGTGAACTTTTTCCATTTCCCAAACGAAACGCCACCTTTTGAAGACTTAGTTATTAAAAGATTTTCATAGAAAGCCTCCAAAACTTCCCATTTTCTAATCTTAACCAAACATCGACTAAAATTGCGTCTTTAGGACTTCACTGACGAAACTTTTCCAGAGAGTGCCTCCGAATCCTCTTCATTTCCCAAACGTCACCAGTTACAGCTTAAATTGGAGTGTTCAATGTCAAAAGACTTCCGGAGGAGAGCTACCTAGTAACGTAAATTCACCAGAAGTTGCGTAAAACTCTTTTCTTATGACTGCAATTTTGAAACTTTTTCAAAGTAAATCACCAAAGAATTCCTCTCCAAACGTCCCCAAAGATAGTCTATAATCGTGTTTTCCCGAGTTCTACAGCGAAAGACTTTCAGAGAAAGCCCCTGTACCTTCTCAGTCACTTTAACGTTATCACATATAGGTTAAAAATGCGTTTTTAACCTTTTATTTGTGCAAATTTCTGGAAAAAGCATTCGATCCCCTAATATCGCTAGTGAAAACGTGAAATGGACTATAGTTAGGAAAAATACTCTGGAAGGAACCTCAACCCCATCTCACCTAACTTTACCACCAAAACGTTCTGAAAATTGCGTTTTGACATCAGTTTTTCAAATTTCTACGAGAGGGTTCTAGCCCCCTTCACGCATCCGCTTTTTTTTTACTACATTTTTTCAGCAATAGCCGGGGTATAGTGTTTATACTCTAGCCTTTACCTTCACTTTTTCGATAGGGAGTCATTATATATTTACACCTCTTTCTGTTATGCGAAAGTATTTTTATCTCACAATGTGATAATCTACTCAGTTTTATATGAGGTTTTTTGCTTGAGGCATGGTTTTAGCTAATCCAGACTCATGAATATAAAGCTAGAGCCCAGCTACAATCTCTGGATGCTGTAACTGACCTTTCCGGTGTTTGCTTGCAATCTTAGCTCTGGCCATGGGCGATAATTTGCAGCTTTATATCCAGCTGAGATGCATATAATGTTTTCAGGCCTTTAAAATGTTCTTGAAATTATTTATACTAGCGTTCGCCCAGTGATCGAAATTCGACCATATTCATAAATGAATATTTGAGGAAACTTGTATGAATTTAACTATTTCCCACATTTTTATCTCTACTCTAACTCATGTTTACTGCATATCTGAAAACATACAATTTTTATACGGACACACAATACCACAGTAATAATTTATCCCAATTTTGCTTTTTATCTGTTAATCTCAAAATAAATGGATGAAAGGGGATATTTCGGTAATGAGGTCGTTTTCGAAATTTTCAAAGCATTTTTTATTGAAAGAAAATGTTTAAAAACAAAGGTTTTACCCATTTTTTAAATAATATGAAAAAATTAAATTTTTTTAACAACTATTTTAATCTTTGCGCAGATTGAAATTAATTTTTTGACATCATAAGCGATAAAATGCCCCTCATTGATGCCATTAGCACACTGCGCAAATTATCATAACCCGAAAACGCGG